>NC_067403.1:250504597-250535988 GCF_016432865.1 Antechinus flavipes
TTTGAATTTTTGTTTAGCAAATCTATGATATGAAATAAATAATTTCAAGACATTATTTTATCCATATGTGGAGAAATGAGGAAACTGAAATGTATCTTTATTTTATTCAGTCTTTAGAACATTTTTCCTTCTTACTTAGAAGGAGGAGTACAAAAATGAGATGGAGCTCAATATGAAATGAATAACACTGTACTTTATAGTGGACAAAAAACTGATCAGTCTGGGATATAGCATAATTTTACTATTGTTCATAGATGCAGAGCAGTGCCCTGAAGATCAGTATCCTAATAGGGAAAGAGATTGTTGCCTCCCCACAACAGTCCTCCCCAGGACTGTGGCCTTCCTGGCCTATGAGGATCCTCTGGGAATGACTCTGGCCTGTGCAGCCATCTGCTTCTCCCTCCTTACTGTTCTTGTCCTAGGGGTCTTTCTGAAGCACAGAGACACCCCCATAGTCAAAGCCAATAACCGCAGTCTCAGCTACACTCTGCTGGTCTCCCTCAGCCTCTGCTTCCTCTGCTCCTTGCTCTTCATCGGCCATCCTACCACAGCCACCTGCCTGCTGTGCCAAACCACATTCGCAGTTGTCTTCACATTGGCCGTTTCCTCCATTTTAGCTAAAACCATCACTGTGGTTCTGGCCTTCAGGGCCACCAGACCAGGGAGCAGGCTCCGCAGGTGGCTAGGATCCATAGCATCTTACTCTCTCATTTTCACCTGCACCCTCATCCAAATGTGTCTCTGTGGCATCTGGCTCGGGACATCCCCCCCCTTCCTGGAGATGGACATCCACTCTGAGCCTGGCTCCATTATCATCCAGTGCAATGAGGGCTCCCTTCTCACCTTTTACTGTGTCCTGGGCTACATGGCCTTGCTGGCCTTGGCGAGCTTCACCATGGCTTTCCTGGCCAGGAACCTGCCAGATACTTTCAATGAAGCCAAGTTCCTGACCTTCAGCATGCTTGTGTTCTGCAGCGTCTGGATCTCCTTCCTGCCCTCGTACCAGAGCTCCAAGGGCAAGGCCATCTTGGTCTTGGAAGTCTTTGCCATTTTGACCTCCAGTGCTGGGATTCTCACTTGAATCTTTGCTCCCAAGTGCTTTGTGATCCTCCTAAGAATAGAACAAAATACTCAGGGGATATTTAAAAAGAAAGCAACTCCCTCAGAAGCCAGGTCTTCCTGCTTGCCATCTAGGGGAGGGGGTGGAGGGAGGGAGGGGAAAAATCAGAACAGAAATGAGTGCAAGGGATAATGTTGTAAAAAAAAAATTACCCTGGCATGGATTCTATCAATATAAAGTAATTATTAAATAAAAATCTAAAAAAAAAAAAAGAAGAAGAAGCCAGGTCTTCTCAACCTCGCCAATCACAGTCAAGGAGCTCCTTTGATCCGGTCATAATATCTCATTATTTCTCATTCATTTGCCTCTGTTTTCTTTGATATTCAACTTTGGTTTTTATTTGAATATAATAGCCTTTTGCCAGCATTCTATTGGCTAATTTAAGAATAAAGGTACAATGGGATCACTTGTTATTTTGAATTAGTTTACAGATAGCAGACTATATGTGAATGACATTTTTCAATATTGGTGGAAAATAATTGTGGAATTTAAGTAAATGACTGTTTGGTTTCCAAGCCTCAACTTTAATAAGTTCATCCAGCTTTCTGAATCATTGTTGTGTTGCTTGGAAAATTAGAACTTTAATTTCCTCCCAGTTTGCTTGAATTATATTGTTAACAAATATTTTTTGAGAGAATTGAATCTATGATAGAAGATTTATGGGAGAATGGTAAGTAATTTGCTGAGTTAAATCATTTCTAACCAGTGAATACGGACTTGAAATTATTTAGCCAATCACTTTTCCATTAATTAATGACTTGTAGAGTGATCATTGGATCTAGAAATCTGTTCCAAAGCCTTATTTCCATCAAATACATCTTGTAACAATAGCTTGAGCATATATATATAGTTGATTGCCATAGAATAATAAAAATGATATTATAATAATGCAGGAGTAATAAGAATATGTTCTTTCTTCAAGAAATGGCCTTCAACTCGAATATTTTAGTGGTCATATTATTTATTTGTTGCATCACCTATTATTACAAACTATCACCTCTTTTGTTTTTCTGAGATCTTTGAATATATATCCGTGTTAAGATACTTCTAAGGAAAATTGATGGATGAAATTCTGTGACTTGCTCTTTAAAAAAAAAAAAAACACCACTACAACTACCAATAACAGGGCATACGAAGTGGTATTTTATGTAAATGCACTAATATTTCTTCAATAAAAAAATTACAAAAATTCCCCTGCCCAGATCTCTCTTCTTTCTTTCTTTTTTTTAAATGAATATTCCATTCAAAAGCAATAGGAGATTCCCCAGGTTGATAATAGTGATATTTACAGGTCAGTGCTCTTCCAGAAATAATATAAAAGAGAATAATATAAAAATCTGGAGAAAGGAAGCACAAAAATTCAAGAACTGATTCCTAGGCAATTCTTCTAGAAACTGTGTCTGAATTTAGTGTCCCTAACCTGGCACTCCAGACATTCTCAGAGCTCCTGGATCTGCTCTCCTCTCATTCCCAAATATGCCACAAACCTATAAGTCCTTTATCTTCTACATGTTTACAAATGTTGCAACTCAGTCCTTTATGCTTTTCGTGACAGAAAATGAGTGTCATCTTACTCTGAGACCAAGTGGAAGATATATCTCGCCATGAACTCCTGCTTTCTCCAGTTCCAAATTCTCTTTTCTAGGCCAGAAATTTCCCCGTCCCCATTTGCCTGGGAAAAACTTAATTGTTTTACTTTCAGAAGCAGGCTCATACGATTTCCGATCCCTGTGTCAGTGAGTTAAGTTTAACAAATCAAGGTCTTCCTGAGGATCAAGAAGAGGACAAAATGTGTCTATCACTTTTTATAGATGATGTGATTTTTTCCTAGAAAACTCTAAAAAGCCAACTTAAAAACAAGTTGAAATAATAAGTCATTTGCGCAAAATGGCAGGATAGGAGATAAATCCATACAAATCATTAACTTTTCTGTTTGTTAATCACCAAATGATATAGGAAGCCCTAGAAAGACAAATTTCTGGTAATAACATCATAGACAGTACAAAACATTTGAGAGTCTGAGGAAAATCTTCCCACAAATACAGAAAGATCTAAGTAACTGGATAAATGTTAATTGATCATGATTAGACCAACCAAGATAATTCAGTGAAGACTTTCACTTTATTTATTCTGTGATATTACCAGTGTATGAAATAAACTTTGGTAGTTTGATTGATATGGTAGTAAATAAGTAAAGGCCACACTAGGAAAGTCAGTTTAGAGATTACCAAATATTCAAATATCTAATACCATTTAAACTCAATTCATCTGAAGAAATATCTGATCTGGAATATGAAGGGAAATGTGGAAGAAAATATCAAGAGAAAAGGAAAAAAAAATGAAATTCACAAACCTCAAATCATATTATCAACTACAAAAATTCAAATCATTTGACATTTGTTAAAAATAAAAATGTAAATCAATGACATAGGGAAAGAGAGACCCAAATTTAGTTGAACTTGGTAAAACTCAGCTTTTGAGGGTTGAATATAAAGAAGTCTGAGCCCTCCAGAATTGACACTTTGGAATTATGCATCAGGAAAAGACTTTTGACAGTCCCTGGGACAGTAAATAGCAAATATATCAAGTGTTCCACAAATCAATTGAGGTCATTCCCTAGAAGGTCAAACATTGAAGCAGAATCTTTAAATATCAGTGTACACAATGAAAAGATGGAACTCAGTGGAAAAGATGCTGCTATAGAGCAATATTGCAGGCAAAAAGACAAATACATAGGAGAGAAGAAGATGGATGGATAGTGTCATGGAGATAAAGAAGAACTTGTGCAATCCTTGAGAGATAATGGAGGAAAGAAGGAGTTGGTGCATTGCGTTTTATGTCACAGAATGAGACACAACTGTATAACAATAACAATAACCACCACAACAGCAACAGTATCATGGGCAAAGTAATTGAACAAGCTTTTAACAATTAAGACAAGATCCCCTCAAACAATAAACTGGGAAAACATTTTTACAATCAAAGGTTCTGATAAAGGCCTCCTTTCCAAAATATATAAAGAATTGACTCTAATTTATGAGAAATCAAACCATTCTCCAATTGATAAATGGTCAAAGGATATGAACAGACAATTCTCAGACGAAGAAATTGAAACTATTTATAGACATATGAAAATATGCTCCAAATCATTATTAATCAGAGAAATGCAAATTAAGACAACTCTGAGACACCACTACACACCTGTCAGATTGGCTAGAATGACAGGGAAAGATAATGGGGAATGTTGGAGGGGATGTGGGAAAACAGGGACACTGATACATTGTTGGTGGAATTGTGAACACATCCAGCCATTCTGGAGAGCAATTTGGAACTATGCTCAAAAAGCTATCAAATTGTGTATAGCCTTTGATCCAGCAGTGTTTCTACTGGGCTTATACCCCAAAGAGATACTAAAGAAAGGAAAGGGACCTGTATGTGCCAAAATGTTTGTAGCAGCCCTGTTTGTAGTGGCTAGAAGCTGGAAAATGAAAGGATGTCCATCAATTGGAGAATGGGTAAGTAAATTGTGGTATATGAATGTTATGGAATATTATTGTTCTGTAAGGAATGACCAGCAGGGTGAATACAGAGAGGACTGGCGAGACTTACATGAACTGATGCTGAGTGAAATGAGCAGAATCAGGAGATCATTATATACCTCAACAACGATACTGTTTGAGGATGTATTCTGATGGAAGTGGATCTCTTCGATAAAGAGAGCCTTAATTGATCAAAGATGGACAGAAGCAGCTACACCCAGAGAAAGAACACTGGGAAATGAATATAAACTGCTTGCATTTTTGTTTTTCTTCCCGGGTTATTTATACCTTCTGAATTCAATTCTCCCTGTGCAACAAGACAACTGTTCGGCTCTGCACACATATGTTGTATCTAGGATATACTGCAACCCATTCAACATGTAAAGGACTGCTTGCCATCTGGGGGTAGGGGTGGAGGGAGGGAGGGGAAAAATCGGAACAGAAGTGAATGCAAGGGATAATGCTGTAAAAAATTACCCTGGCATGCGTTCTATCAATAAAAAGTTATATATATATATATATATATATAAAAAAAAAAGACAAGATCCCCTCAACTAGTTACATTTACAAGTGGATCCTGCTTTGTGGATCTTTGTTGGTGGTAGTTGTGGTAGTGTCCTTTTGTTAGTGATGGTTTTTGGTGTTTGGGCCAGGGTTTTGTTTGTTTTTAGTTTTTGAGAAGCCAATTGAGATTAAATGACTGGTCTAGGATCATACAACTAGAAAATGCCTGAGGCCACGTTTGAAGTCAGGCATATGAATCTTGCTGTTTCCAAGACTATGGTGGCCCCTTGCTGCATTTTTATTATTGTATTGTATTTTTATTATTGTATTTTATTAGTGGAAGAAATGACACTTTAAACATGAGCAGGTAGGGAGTCTTAGGGAGCCTTCCTCATGAACTCCTTTTCCTGTTCATTTCAGGTACAATGCAGTTGAAACTGCTACTGAGTCATGTGTCTATTTATCCTGATTTTGTCCATGAAGTCGTGTAAGGAGCAAGATTGGGAGAGGCAGTTGTCACGTTGAAAATTTTCCTTTTATTTGCAAGCCAGTTGGTGTTAAGTGACTTGCCAGAGCCACACAGCTGGGACGTGGTAAGTGTCTGAAGCAGGTTTGAACTCAGGTCCTTGTGACTCCAAGAGCAGTGCTCTATCCATTCAGCTGTCTCCTATAAGTGAATTCTATTATAATTCTCTAGAACAATTTACCATAATATTATATGTAATATTTGAAAAAATAGATTTAAAAGTATTTGTAAAAATGTGTTTTATGACCCAAATGTCATTTTCATCTCACAACTAAAGAGAGTAAAGACTGCCTGATGAGCAAATTTTCCAAAGTATCATTTTATGGAGATTAAAACAAAATCACAAAGAAATCATCTGGAACAACAAAAGACAAGAGTATCCAAACAATCCAATGGTAAACAAACAAACAAACAAAAAAACAACCAAAAAAAAAAAACCTATGAAAGCTAGTTTTGCAGATTATAATTTATAAGACAAAGTAGTAGTGGCTAAGAAATAAAGTACTAGCTCAAAGGAATACTGTATATACTCGCGTATAAGCCCAGATTTTCTGCCCAATTTTTGGGCAGAAAATCCCCTCCTTGGCTTATATTCGAGTCACTAGATAAAACATGTGTAAATATCCCTTTGAATGCCCCCCTGCTGTGTAACATACATGGCGAGTGCCGACTGTGATACTACAGGGCGGGCCGTTGCTACAATGATGCGGCCGTTCTTGTAGTATCACAGTCGGTAACCGGACTGTATACTAATGCTGGCAACCGTTCTATAGACATATACCGGTACCCGCTCTCCTCCTCTGCAAGCACCGGTGGGCTACCTAAACCTACTGATATAATAAAATTTCCCAGATTTTTGGGTTAAAATTAGGGGCCTCGGTTTATATTCTGGTCGGCTTATGATCGAGTATATACGGTAGATTAAAGACACAATACACATATTGTGTGTAGTACACAATACACAATAAGGACTTTGGTAATCCAGACTCTAATAAATTAAAAAACCCTAGCTTTTGAAATACATCACACCATTTGAGAAAATTTGCAGGCAAAACTGAAAGGCAGTTTAGCAGAACTAGCTGTAGATCACCGTAATACACCAAATATTAAGGTACCATTATAAAAGATAAATGATTTAGACATAAAGGGTGTTAATATACTTAAATTGAAGGAGCATGGAAGAATAGACCTATCAGGTCTATGGATAAGGGAAGACTTTATGGCCACTACTACTTTGTCATATAGTTTATAATCTGCTGTTGCAAAACTAGCTTTCATAGTTTTTTTTTTTTTTTGGTTGTTGTTTTTGTTTTTTACCATTGGATTGTGTGGATATTCTTGTTTTTCCTTGTTCCAGATGATTTCTTTGTGAGTTTGTTTTAATCTCCATAAAATGACACTTTGAAAATTTCATTCATGTGACCAAGAGATAAAAAGGATTACAGGAAACCTAATGAAAAAAATTATAGGAAATTAAAAAATGATTTGTGTAAAAATATAACTAAAAAGAGAAGAAAAGCAACAAAAAGTAACATATATATTTGTGTCTATGTATATATTTGCACCAAATGTCTTTGAAGAACATCTCATTTCATTAATAAATAGGGAACTGAACCAAATGTCGGAATATACAAAGTATTCTCCAGTTAATAAATTGACAGAAGATGTGAATAGGTGATCTTCAGGAAAAATAAATTAAAGTTATTACTAGTTCCCTGAAAAAAAATCTGTAAATTTTAATTAATTATTGAAATAAATATTAAAAATAATTCTTAGACATCATATTCCACTTCCCCACCCAACATATACAACTAAATTTTGGTGTGTATATGTGTGAGTGAGCGTGTGTATGTGTGTATGTATTATAGTGTATTAAAAAAAAAACAAATGTGATTTTTCCCAGCTCCATAAAATATTTTTCTTTACTATCTTCAAGAGTAAGATCGATTTTTCAAATCCCTGCCTAATCTATCTATCATTGAGGCTTTTCTAGATAAGGAATTGGCTTAAGTATTTGACTTAATTTCTCATTATAGATGTAAACTAAAAATACACATAATGTTTTAAAAATACTTTGAATTTACACTGGTTTTCATTAGATTAGCTTAAAATATGCTGGATTTAGTATTTTTAAGAAATTAAAATAATTTTAAAAATTGAATGAGAATGATAGTGGAAAAATGCAGAAAAGAATATGGCCTACAGAACAAAGTATTGGAAGGAGAATCTTCAGCTTAGAATAATATGAAAATTCTTAGAAAATTAGAATGCAGAAAAATAATTTCTCAATGAGATTAATGTATTTAAAAATAAAACTACTAAGTATAAAATTAGAAAAAATATGTATTTCAAAACAACTAACCATTAAGACATTGAAGAAAGAAGGCTTAAGCATTATTAGTACACCAGAAAATTGTGACCATTTAGGTTTCTGGACATTAAATTTCAAGGAATTCCAATCAGCTAAAATGGCAAAAGAAAGAGAACAGTACAGCAAAGTTCTTCTAGTATGTCCCTTCAAATATCATTAGAATAATCCCTCAAGTTAAATTGTCTATTGGCCTGGTCAATGAAAGCTTAAAGTTAGGGATTTTTTCCCAGCCTAGACCAGTTAGACCCTGGGCTGGGGACTGACCAGAAAGAAGCCTCACCAAGTGTGGGTCCAGGATACACCTGTGACTGAGCCTGTAGCAGGGATAGGATCTCAGATCTCAGGTCTGTAAGAATATCTTGCCTTTTCTCTTTGTGAAATTGCAATCAAATTTCTGCCCAGGTTTATTTTTCTTTGACCTTTTCTTGAAGACGTTTTCAAATCATACTCTGTGTCTGAAATTGTGTCCTGAATAATCCTTTCAAAATAATTGCTCTTTCTGAAAATATTCTTTTTTTATCATTCCTTCTTATTGTCTAACAATTCACTTTTGATTTTAAGATCTGTTCTGAAGGAGGGAATTTCTGGGTTGAGCTAGCATGTAAAAGATAAAAGAGTATTTTGGGCATTTCAGATCCCATCAAAGCTACGAAGGCTCCAGAGACAGAAAACAAGCAAGGAAGTTCCAAAACTTTTTTTTTGTTAAGTTTGGAATTTTTTAAGATGAAGGACACAGGTGCAGAATTGCTGGGCTAGGTGGTCCTTGGAGAAACTCACTCTCAGACTCTGGTCAAAATATTTGTTTGACTTACACCCAAGAGATGAGAAGAACCACTTTTCCTTATTCATCTGCAGGGAACTAGATGAATAATATCCAGGAGGCAAAAATGTCAAATAAATATGTCCTACTCACTCAAACTTTTGGCTTTATCCCAAATAGAGGCCCACTTCATGTCTCACATTCTGCTTTTCCAAGGAGGAGAGAATGTACAAAGCTTGAGCATCTATTAAAAAAGACAAATGTTTAGCAATAGGGCATGTGCCTATAGATGCCAGAACTATGGCCTCCAATCACCTTATACTCCCCTAATCCTTAGCTCTTTAGAGATCTGAAATATTGACCATGGGCTTGGGGAAACTGAGACGCTCATCCTTTATATTATTTGTATTTCTGATTTTGCAGATTTTCTTATCTGAGTACCAGATGGTCAAGAATCCTTGTCACATAGAAAGACGTTTCAATCCTACATATAGAAAAGAAGGGGACCTAATCATTGCTGGATTCCTCTCCCTTTTTGTGAAGGTACAAGTTTCAATGGACAAAGTTTTCTTCAAAATGTGTCCCTTCTGGATTTATGCACTACCAACGTAAGTAGTTACTTTCCCACCCTCCTTAATATATGCAATATTAATCCATATTTCTTATTGACTGCTTTGTTGGTAGAGTTGTGTTTTCTTTATTCTCAGAACTTTGGTTAAAGCAAAGGTGTGGGTTCAAAATTGACTAGAAATCTAATATCCAAGACGTTGCTAAATGAAAAGTGTTGTTAATGTGCAGTGCAGCAAACAGAGAGAGACTATTCACCCTTATTCTATATGGCATTATAAACCAGCACAGATTCATCTCCACTGAGGACAAAAACTCACCTAGTACAAGGAGGGTTGAAACACATTAGGGAGATCCTACACTCAAAACTGGAGTTTAGGTGTCAAAACTGTATTCTCTAAGAATGGACATGATTAAGACCTGATTACTTGTTTCAAATAGGGGAGGAAATGTTCACAGTTGTGCTCACATGTAATGAAAATCTCAAGGTCATTTATGTATGGTTGATTTGGGTGAGATTTGGGTAAAGATAGTTCTGAATCATAGCAACATGAAACGGGGAAGGGGAAATCTAACATTCATTATCTTAGGCATCAGAAAACAGAACAAATTCAGAATACTGCATTCAGTTCAGTTTTATCTAATCCAAAGCTTCAAGCCTTATCTTCCCAAAAGAGAGCTGCTAAAGAAAAGGAACAACATGGCTTATCTTTATTTAAAAACTTTGATGGGTGTTAAGACCATTTGATCTAAATGATTCCATATTGATGTTTTACCAATATCAGAATAATATGACAATACATCGAAAATACCAAACAATATGAACTTTAAAATGTTAACAAGTGCCATGTATCTCAAACTATTGACAAGATCCAATACTTGCATCTTTTTTCGTCATTTTATGTCTAGTAAATATAAAGTATAGGGCAATTTTTGACATTTGTTTTCCCTTGCCATTTTTATGACATTTTAAATAGAGCCAAAGGTAACGCCAAACCACTTTCTATGTTCCACACCCCATCTCTCATTTTCATGCTTTTGTCAATGCTGTCCCCCATTGTAGGAATGGAATCTCTTCTAAGTTCCATGTCTCAGGATTCCTATTTTCATTTAAAATCCAACTTACTTGATACGAAGATGTTCCTGCTCCCCCTGAGCTATTGATGACTATCTCCAAGTCATATTTTATCATCTTTGTCCCAAATATCTACTTCAGATAGGGACACATTTTCTGTTCTGGCCAAGAGAAGAGAGGTATTTTTTCTTCACTCTTTTGTGTCTCTATCCTGATGACTCAGGAAGCTATTTCAGTTAGAGTAAAATTAGTATTGAACCTTGAATCTTTCAGTATTACCCATTACATGGTCATGACAATCTTTTGAAATATGTGTTCCATTTACTTTCCAGTGTATAATGTTAAAAATCATTATAAGGCATTTAGAAGCTATTTTACCAATATAATCATCTATTGCTAGTTAATATGCTTTGCATGATAATGTCCTCATTGCAATTTGAGAGTTAGAAATCCATCTTTCTATTTTTGTTGAGGATAATCAGTCCAAATGAATTGTTTAATTCTTTTTCAAAGTGAGACATATTTTAATGCCTAAAGTATATCGTCATCTGTGTGTTTGTGTGTTTGTGAATGAGTTTGCCTCTTACTGTGTGTGGTTTTGAATCTTTCAGGATACAGTTCAAGTCTATCATATTACAATTGTGGACATTGACACTCATCGTGGTGAAATGATGTGCTCAGGACCCCAATTTCAGTCAATTTTAGGAGCAGAATTTAGAATAGGAATTTCTGACTCCATATCTGACACCCTTCCCACTATGAAAATTTGCTGTTTCTCTGCATATAGAGTTTTGCCTGTTTTTTTTTTTAATTTCTCCTCTCACTTTAGGTCAATGTTCAAACAATATCACCATTTCCTTGCTCTTCAATATGCTGTTGATGAGATCAACAAGAATCCTTATTTGCTGCCGAACACAACCTTGGGATATCAGTTACTCAATAACTTCCATCTGGAGAAACTAGCTGTGGAGAGCTCCTTAATATGGCTATCAGGTAGAGGTCCTATTATTCCCAATTATAGCTGTGATAAACAGTCCAATTCTGTGGCTGTCATTGGAGGGATGTCCGCTACACTTTCCATGGCCATGGCCACCATTCTCGAACTGTATAAAGTTCCACAGGTAAGAGCGACCAATACACTCACTCATTTTCATCCAATGTCTTCTTTATATTTAAAGCAACAAATTCTTTATAATCTGTTGTTATGTAGAGTCAATAATTCAATAACCAAATATTAAGAAGTCCTCCAACATGTTCTGACAAAAGGTGACGCAAAAAAGGAGGAGATTGTTCTTTCCATCTGGGAAATCATTCTGTGTTCTAGGTGAGGTGATGCTCTGATGATTTTGAACCAGGGAAAAATCTAAAGATGACTATACTTCTAATTCAGCTTTCTATACTTGTATAGAATTCTGAAGACTTTAGCTAGAAGAAAGATTTCTTTTTCCTCACTTCCAAAAATTCCCATGGAGAGGTCTCTCTTCCTTTTCATTTTGAAATTGTTTTCAGTATTTCCCCTAAAAGCATGAAGCACTACTACTTGTCTTCATCAGCATGTACTAATAAAGAGCATAGAATTCTGTGTTTACTGAGATCTTTCAGTCAGGCAATTCCTTGGGAAATACCACTAATAATGATGTTAATGTATCAAATGGTAAAGATGGTTTTGTACTATTTTTGATGCAATTTAAATGGCTCTTTAAACTGGTTGAATCAGTTCACAATTCCACCAAAAGTCTTAGTATCCCAAATTTTCTAAAGTCCTGCTCTTTTGTTTGTCCTTTGTTCCTTCTCTCCTTTCAGACAATTAAAACCTTCATGATAGTATTTCATAGTTATTTTAGTTTACATTTCTTTAATCAATAAGAGGATACTTACTTAGCATATTGTAGTTAGAATCATAGCTAATTTATTTTAAAATATATTTGCTTTCTCACTGGGGGTATGAGAAAGTCTTTTCATAATTTCTCTACTGAAGGAAAAAAAACTGACATGATTGTGGGTCATATTTTTTACATTTTAGTGCACATCTAAGCCTGTTATGTTATATGTTAAAGGATGAGAAAGTACTATTGTCCTACCTTTTCACTTTATGGTATGAGGCATGTTGGAATTAGGCAATACTTTGTCTCTCTTTTTTGTTAGTTTATTTGTTTTTAATACACGTTATTTTTTAATTATGTTGGGAGAGAAAAATCAGAGCAAAAGGGAAAAACAATGGGAGAGATTTAAAACTAGAAAAAAGAAGTGAACATAGCATGTGTTGATTTACATTTAGTCTCCTTAGATATTTTTTTCTGACTGCAGATGGCATTTTATGTCCAAAGTCTATTGGTGTAATGTTGTTCTGGTTTTCTGGAGGTCTTTGGGCAGCCTTCCTTTCAGCAGAGTAATCACCACAAGAACAGCCAGGTGTTAAAGTCCAAAAGTGTGTACTGTCTCCTTTGAAGTCCTATCTCCTTCACTTGGGTCTCAGCTAGTTTTCTGGAAGGCCTTCAGATGAGACTAGGTCTCAGTGGAAGAAATGAAGGAAGTCAGGCCAGCCACCATGAGCCTGATGAAGATGGAATTGAATTTAGTCCAGTCCTTCCTGGCTGTTATATGCTCCATTATCATAGGTGTGAATCTTGTGGAACTGTATTAAGTACTAAGTACATGCACTGAACTAGAGAACAATTAAGCACCATGCTAAACTAGATAACCATTGTTTTTATTGATTCTACTGACTTAGCACCTTGTAAGAATCCTTGTTTCAAGTTCAGATATCTGGCCCATAACATATTGGGATTGCTTTGGATCTCTGAACTGCTCTGAACCACGCCTTACATAGATGATTTTCTCACATTCTTGCTGTGAACAATGTATTCCTTGTTCTGCTTCTTTTGCTCAGAATCAGTTCATGTAACTTCTTCCAGGCCTTTCTATAATCAGCTTATTCATCATTTTTATAGAAGAATATATTCCATTACCTTCCTGTCCCAAAATATATTCAACCATTCCCCAGTTGATGGGAATCTACTCTTTTTCCAATTCTTTGTTACCACAAAAAAAATTACCACAAGGTAATTTGTGGTTACCTGCCACAAACATTTTTTGCAGATGTAGATCCTTTCCCCTCCTTTATGATTTCTTTTCTACAGACCCAGTAATGGTACTGCTGGGGCAAATGACATACACAGTTTTATTGCCCATTGGGCATAGTACAGATTACTCTTCAGAATGGTTGGATAAGTTCACAACTCCACAAATAAAGCATTAATAACCCACTTTTCCCACATCCCTCCAACATTTATCATTACCTTTTCCTGTCATTTTAGCAAATCTGAGAGATGTGAGATGGTACTGTATAATTGTTTTAATTTTGAATTCTCTAATCAATAGTGATTTAGAGCATTTTTTCATATAATTATAAATGGCTTTAATTTTGTTATCTGAAAATCGTTTGCAAGTTTAGCATTGCCTGCTCTATTTAGGAGAGTCTGATTTCCCAGTTTGTCTTTTGAGCTGGGACTGGAAGTTGCTCTATTGATTTGCTACTCTACTGTGTCATGACGAGGGTATTAATTGTTGGTTTGCTGTGTTTAAGCTCTTCTCACTGGCTTTCCCAAGTCTATCTAAGCTGTACTGAATGCCCCTTTCACCCTAATGAGACTAACCTTTCTTGAAGATTTTTTTAGTCTGTCTTGAACAGGAGAGTGGTTTCATTCCATCAGGTTTTGTTCAGACACTTTTTTTTTTTATTTTTGAGGAAACTGGGAGTGCTTGAGCAGCTTCGTTAGTTTACCCCTTGATGTTGGCTCCCCCTCTGAGTACAAAAATGAAGACAATATTTTCTGAAACACTTGGCCTTAGGGATTTCATCTCACAAAGCCAAGAGTTTGGGAATCTGGATGAGGATATCTTTGCTGATAGGATCACTAGAGAGCTGATTAAAGTCAGAGTTCAGTGCTAGTTACTTTATGACCTTCTTAGAAAACTGGGGCTCAAAGACATGGTCCATATGAATCTTTCTCTTGCCTCCTGGACAAATCTCATGATTGAATGTCTCATACAAGTGCGTTTTTGTTGTTATTGTGTTTAGAGATCAGAGATTAGGGTTCTCATTGCATATGGAGTGAACCATTGCTTATCACAATTTTTACTAAGAATTACTAAGAAGGCTTACAGAATTCTTATTCATAGGGTATCAGTAATGTGGAATTCTAGTCTTGGCAGTCGATTTCACTATGAGGAGTTCTCCATTTCCTATTCCTTATTGATTTTGATATAGAGAATTTTTGCTCCTAGAACAAATTCTCAGGCACATTTTTTGTTTTCAGAGAAATAAAATGTTCCCTATAATTCTAAGAGGAGGCAAATGTATGCTACAGAAAATCTCAGGAATATAATTGTTGGTATTTGAACTGGAAGAGAAATAAGATGACAGAGAAGACATGTAACTATACTTAACTATTTAATTAACTGCTTCATGCAGGGGACACAAAAATGTTCCACTTGAATATACAGAAAAGAAATAAGAATAAGTCAATGTTCCAAAGAGACTGATTTAGCTACAAAGTGAATCAAAAAATATTCTATCTTTTAGTCAAGTTATCTAAAAAGGGCAAAGACTTTTTTTGGGAGAATTTTTTCCTCCTTGAAATGCTACAAGCAGAAACTTAGAGAGTACTTGATAGAGACATTGGAAAGAAGATTCTTTGTTGGGTGCAGTTTCAGATTTTCCTTTCAACTCTTCCATTCCAAAACAACATAATTTTGTGATCTAAAACTATAAATTAAAATTTACAAGCAAATCATCTGCTCTGTGAAACTCATTAATAATAGTTTGTAATACAAATATGAAGGCCAAATTCCTACAGTGAAGAAACTCATTGTCTTCTTTATGTTTCATTTAGATTAGCTATGGTTCATTTGATCTTGTACTGAATGATAAAGTCCAGTATCCTTCTGTATATCAGATGGGGAAAGAGCAATCTGCTCTTCACCTGGCATTCATCCAATTGATGCTGCATTTTGACTGGACATGGATAGGACTACTTGTTTCTGATAACCCAAAAGGGGAATTGTTCTTCAAGGATCTGAATGAAGAAATGGTCAGGAATAATTTGTGTGTGACTTTTAAGGAAACAGTGCCCAAAAATTTTAGAGAAAGAGAAGCTTTTGACCTATATTCTAAGATTATTTCATCATCATCAAATGTGATTTTCGTCTATGGAGATACAGATTCCCTTCATGAACTTTCCAGTGCCTTGATAACTTTTAAACCTTATGGGAAATTGTTGATTGCCACATCTTTCTGGGATTTTTCTATTGATTCTAATTCTGAACTGTTCCCCACTTTTCATGGTACAATACTATTTTCTCATACCCAGATGGAGATTCCTGGTTTTACAGATTTTGTAAGAAGCCTGAATATAAGTGTGAACCCTGAGGACATTTTCCTAAAATCTTTCTTGGAGAGAGCCTTTCATTGTAGATTTTCCAAAAAAGGTGATATAGAAATATTCTCTCCTTTGTGCTCAAAAGATCTTTCCATCAGAGATTTGCCATCTATGGATAATGACATGGCCCTTATGGAACTGATTCCAAATGTTTACAATGCAGTGTATTTAGTGGCCCGTGCTCTCCATCAAATGCTCCATTCTGAGGTAATGGAGGCATCAGACCTTGCAAGAAACCTCGATCTTCCTTGGAAGGTAACCTGTCTCTACAAAAATTGGCCTTAGCACAGGCAACTCCCAACATTCTGTGGTTAGTGATTTGTTTTAGAGAGGATGCAGTGATGACTTGAGTTATTCCTTTATATATTTTTTTCAGTTTTTCCCATTTGTGATTACATGTAATTCTAGGTAAAAACAATAGAATTACTTCAGATTTATTTATTTTAGATCTTTTATAGCAATCTTTTTCAAAATAATTTATTTAATAGTTTCCTCAGTTACATTTAAAATATTTTTTGTGTTTGTTTTTAAAACTTTTGAATTCCAGATTCTCTTCATTATTCCCACTCCAGTTCCTTTTAAGAAAACATATGTGAAATTATGTAAACCATTTCCATAAAAGTCATGTTGTGAAAGAAAAGAGACCTCTTGACCTAATTTTAAAAACGTACAAAAATAAATTGAGAGAGAGTAGAGAGAAATAAAGAGAACAAGAAACAGAGCAGGAGTGAGAGAGAGACCGAGAGAGACAGACAGACAGACAGAGATAGTGAAAGAGAAAGAGAGAGAGAGAGAGAGAGAGAGAGAGAGAGAGAGAGAGAGAGAGAGAGAGAGAAAGAGAATACATCAATGTGTATTCAGACATGTGACACATTCATTTTCTTCCTTGGGTATGGAAAGATTTTTTTAAATCATACAATTCTTCAGACTAGTCATAGATCATTTGTACTACTGAGAACAGCTGGTCATCACAGAACATTAGTATTATGTTGGAATCTTTACAAACTGCTAAATCATTAAAGTTGTTTTGGGGCAGAACCTGAAACAAGGTACTAAGTAGAACTAATTGATATAATGCTTGTGTTTACACCTTTACTCATTGGAGTTCATATGTTTGGGAGATTTCAGGGTTTACTATGAGACATCCGAATTCACACCTTCCTTGGAGCTCTTAGGGCCAGAGAGCACTATGGGAGAAACCCATAATCCCTCTCTCTTGCATCCCACAATCACTCTCTCTCTCTCTCTCTCTCTCTCTCTCTCTCTCGGGAGCATAAATAGAGCTTCAGTGAGCCCAGTCAGCAGAGTGGAGCTGAATTTAGATTGAGAGGGGAGTTTTACTTCGGAACATTGACTGGGGTCGGAGAGGAGCACTTTGGGAGATTGAGAGCCAGAAGCCCTCTCTCCGAGGCAAGAGAGATCCATTCCATTTTCCACTTGGCTGGCTGGGCTGAGGGACAAACCTTTGGATTTGGAGACATTCGGAAGGAGCTCTTGGAACCAAGAGGCTGAAGGATAAACCTTTGGATTTGGAGACATTCCAAGGGAGCTCTTAGAACCAAGCAAAGAGATAGGCCTCTAAGCTAATTGGACTATATTGGAGACAATAAAAGATCTGAACTTTTATCACTTGGCTGCATTTTGGGTAATTATTACTTTCAACTGATACTAAGGCTGCCTCCAGAAATTTTCCCTGAGAAACCAACTTTCTCCTAGAGAGAACTATTATATTTATTTTAAAGAAGAAAAAGAACACCACAGTATTACTTCGTATGTAGTACATTTCACTTTGCTTGAGTCCATGGAGGATTTTCCAAAATTTTTTTTCTGAGAGCATCTTGCTCATCATTTCCATAGAACAATAATATTCCACAAAAAAAAAAAAACATATACCAAAATTTATTCATCCATTACCCAATTGATGGACATCCCCTCAATTTTCTTTTTTATATTATATGTGCTTCTCTTAATTAATGTACTCAACTTGAAAATTTGTAGAAGGTAGCTTTCTTCTATGAAGATCTTCTTCATTTTGTAGTAAAAACCCAAATCTTCCTGCTATTCTATTTTGCTTAATTATACTAATCTTTTCATTTCCTTTGATAAATTTGATGTGTTTTGTATGTATAGGAGTTATTTGTAGAATACATTACAGGTCTTCAAAAAAAGTGACAAATTTTGGCCTTTTTCCCACCAGTGGGAAAAGCATATGTTTGCATTATAATGCTCAACAGTTTTCCTTAGATTCCAGCAGATATCATCCTGTTATTTTTGATTCCATAGCCAAGTACTGCTTTTTGCACCTTTTTATATAGATTATAGTGATTACTCCATTTCTTCTAAGTGATTCTTTTCCACACTTACATATGTGAATATTACTAGAATTAAACTTTACTAACAAAGGTTTCTGTAGTTAAATCTCTCCTCTCTTGCTCTCACTCTTGCTCTCTCATTTGTATCTGTGTTTTCAAGAAAAAATTTTGCCTGTGAGATTTGGACTAAAAGGAAAAATAAGTGCTGCACAACTGATTATGTTGAATCATAGTGGTGTTGGACAAGCTTGTAGAAAGACTCTTGGTCAACCAGGGGATAAAATTAGTCAATACTTAAATTAATCCCCACTTTTCACTGGAAGTTCAAATCCTGAAGCAGAAGTTCAAACCTTTGGTCACATAATATGATGATGGGACCCTTTGGCAAAGACCCTGTTGTTGGAAACGATTGAAAATAAAAGGAACAAAGAATGGTACAGTTTAATATAGATAGTGACATGGAAACTATTAATATTAACTTGAACAGACTTTGAGATATAGTAGAGCATAGCAGGGCAATGTAGGCTATGGTCCATGGGGTCATGAAGAGTAGCAGAGGACTCAATGACTGAACAACAAATGTGTTCTATTTAATTTGTCCGATTAGATTTTTTTCTTTTCCCTAAAATAATCAGGTCTTACCATTAAATTTCTCAGGGACAACAGTGTAGGTTAAATTTCTGTTTTTCAGTGTTCTCATTATATATTTTATAATTCTCTAGGAAATTTTCTTGAATATTTTCCATTGACCAATGAAAAACACAACCAGAGTGTCCCAAATGAATTTCTAGCTTTTAATGAAAACTCTGTTTCAAATCTTTCTCAGATTGAATTATCATTTTCTTATACTTTGTCATTTTAAAATTTCATTTATATGACCAGCAGGATGATTTTGGAAAGGCCTGGAGAGACTTACATGAACTGATGCTGAGTGAAATGAGCAGTACCAAGGAGATCATTATATACTTCAACCACAATACTATATGATGATCAATTCTGATGGACACGGTCATCTCCAGCAATGAGATGAACCAAATCATGCCCAATAGAGCAGTAATGAACTGAACCAGCTATACCCAGCGAAAGAACTCTGGGAGATGACTATGAACCAGTACATAGAATTCCTTCTATCTTTGTCCACCTGAATTTTTGATTTCCTTCACAGGCTAATTGTACACTATTTCAAAGTCTGTTTCTTTTTGTACAACAAAATTACTGTTTGGAAATGTTTATATATATTTTATTTAACTTATACTTAATACGTATTGGTCAGCCTGCCATCTTGGGGAGGGGATGGGGGGAAGGAAGAGAGAAATTCGAACAAAAGCAACAGTCAGTGTTGTAAAATTACCTATGCGTATAACTTGTATAATAAAAAAATTGATTTATAATTTCTTCCATTGAAGTTATTCTCCTTCCTATATTTTTCAGGAATGATTTTGCAAAAGATTTACTTTCATTATCATTTGTATTTGCTTTTATTTTAACCTTGAATTGCATTACTGTGAATAGCAAATTCTCCTTTATTCCTAAATTGACCTTATTATCCACTTCTGAGTTTTATATTAGATAATTTTATTTTTCCCTTTTTCCCCTTTTTTATTAAAGTTTTTTTTATTTACAATACATATGCATGAGTAATTTTTTAATATTTACCCTTGCAAAACCTTCTGTTCCAGATTTTCTTTTCCTACCACCCACCCCATCTCTTAGATGATAGGTATTCCAATACATGTTCAATATGTTAAAATATATGTTAAATCCAATTTATATATACATATTTATACAGTTATCTTGCTGCACAAGAAAAATCAGATCAAGAAGCAAAAAAAAAAAAAAAAAAAAAAAAAAAAAAAAAAAAAAAAAAACCTGAGAAAGAAAACAAAATCCAAGCAAACAACAGAAAGAGTGAGAATGCAATATTGTGGTCTACACTCATTTCCCACAGTCCTCTCTCTGGGTGTAGATGACTTTCTTCATCACTAAACAATTGAAACTTGTAATGTTCTCATTATCTTTATGGAGGTCTTGAGACCAGCCTTCATTTTAATGAGTAATCACCATGAAAATAGGAATTATTGATTTGCTGAATGGAAGATGATATTTTTGCATTAATTTTATTTTTTACATTTTTTAATTTTTTAAAGCTTTTTGGTTTCAAAACATATGCATAGATAGTATTAAAGATTCACCTTTCCAAATCCTTGTATTCCAAATATTTTTCTCCTGACTCCCTCCCTTAGACAGCAAGTAATACAATATATGTTAAACATCTGCAATTCTTCTGTGCATATTTTCACAATTATCATGCTGCACAAAAACATCAGATGAAAAAGTGAAAAAAAATGTAAACAAAAAACAAATAAATTGAAAATACTAAATATGTTGTGATCTACACTCAGTCCCCACAGTCCTCTTTCTGGGTACAGATGATTTTCTCTATCACAAAACCATTGGAATTGGCCTGATGATTATACATCTTTTGAAGTAAGATGATATGCTTTTGAAGTAAGTTTAATATCTGTAGAAAATAATTGGTTACCAGCTTTATTATTTTTCATTTGTCCTTAGTTTTCAAGGAGAAAGGAGAAAAAGAGTTCAGAACTCTAAGAGAAGCTCAAGAAGGAGAATGACAACTTTTGGAAGCTCCAGATTACAAGCCTGTTTTCCATTAATAGTCAATCCTGGGACATGGGCATGAATCCTTCTTTTCCGAAACACTAACTACCACCTGTCCTTGCTTTCAGCTCCATCACATTCTGAAATCCATCAATTCTGTCAATAAGGCTATTGATGAGTCACATGAGGAAGGAGCCCAGCCAGCTGCTGAGATATATGATATACTGAATTATAAATCCTTTCCTGACCAGATAGAGGCTCTGGTCAAAGTGGGTGAAGTGTATCCTCTTGCTCAGAGGTTCACCATTATGGAAGAAGACATAGATTGGCCAGAAGATTTCAATCAGGTAAGGGGCCAATGAATATAAACTTTATCACTTTGTTTCTTTAGCTTCCTGGACCCTGGTTGTTTCTTCATTGGTACCAAGATGTTTCTTACAGATACTGGAAATGTCTGTGAGAGACTACTTATATCCACTTACTCTTCTTTTTTTGCTCTTATCAAAAGAGTTCTATGATTTTCTTTTTTCAGTCCCACTTGGACATTCTTTGCAGCTAAGTTAAATAATGATCTGAATTGTTCATACTAAGAGAATCTTGATATATCTGAGATTAAGTGATTAAGTTAGAAAAATCATAATAGGGCACAGTGTAGAGAAAACTCATCCCACAAAGTGATTTATTTACAGATTACTCAATATCTGGATTTGTATAGAAAAATAAATTAATCTGAGTTTGTGTTTGAGTTGGGTACAATTGTACAAAGCTGTGTTTTATTTTAAAGACATAATGGCTTTAGAGATTTTTAATGTAAATGTTGCAGCTATAGCCTCTGCTGATAACAAACATGCATTTCTATACAATTTCATCTGTGTGTAATTTGAGAAATTCCATACTACCTTTAACAATAGTCCCAAGAAGAGATTTCATATGTCAGCCTGACAATAAGATTAGCCTGTAAAATCACTTGATTCTTAGATTCAATCAATCTGAACAGGGCAATTAGTTTATTTTAGTACATATTCACTAAAATTAGGATTCTCTGAAACATTCTGGGTAGAATGTTTGAATTTACGAGTTTATGAAAACACCAAAAACCAAAACTTTTGCGGTTTGGAAATTAATGCAATATATTTCCTCTTGTGTGGTCAACGATTTTCAGCGTTACCAATTCTAAAATGGAATGACGTTTAGAGTTAAAATGGTACTTGGGAAAAACTAAGCCAACAAGATGTTATAATTAAAAAATATCAAGGAGCTTGATTGTACCTACTGGTTAATTTGTGTAGATTCATTGTTGATAAGATGATCTGAAGTGGAAGATTTAGATATAAGTTTTCCATTGAGAATTAGAGCATTCTTGTCCTGCAGAATTGCAGATACTTTTTTCTACCTGTCTTCTATAGGAGAACTTTGATCATAATTTCCTCAATTCATCCATCTTTCACCAGTTGTTTTTTCAGCAACATTTTCTCCCTTTCTCTGCTGGAAATATAGACTCCAACTTCTAGGTGCAATCTGAAGTGTGGCCCTGGATTCAAAAAAACAGCTCTTGAAAGACAGCCAAAGTGTTGCTATGCTTGTACTCCATGTCCTGAAGGAACAATTTCCAACCAGACAGGTGGGTTCTTAAAGATAAACTGTCCTTCTCCCGAAGTAATAGACATTCTCATTTGTTCATCTTAAACTGGCGTGCTTTGTATTTGGCAAAATAATAATTTCTGAGTTGAAATAACATTGCATTTATTCACTTCTTTTCATTCAATGTACTTGGTGATCATTCTTATAATTAGAAGCATCCCCTGATTCAAGATACCAAAAATCTTTCCAAGCAGAACCGATCAGGATTTTACTACCATTGGAATCTTTAATACTTCCCTGACCTTGTAGCCGAACTAGAATCTTCCCCATTCCTGCAGGAAAGCTTAATCTAAAACAGTTCTAAACTTCCTCCCTCTTAAGGGAAAAATTAATAGGAAAAAACTTAATTCTAAAAACTTTCTAAGCACAGATGCATTTGGTGGAAGAGCAGAAGTTTAGACTCTGGATTTAATCTTCATGAAAATATCCCTTGGAGAAGATTGATCAGAGTTCTCAAGGGAGATTATTTCAGAGATTTGTTTTCTGGAGGATGGAGCCCCAACTCAAGGAAACTTGGCTCACAAAAAATTGAATAAAACTCGATCATCTTCAAACCTATTTCAGTATCAAAGCTGATGAAGTCTCATCCTGATTTGCTTTGTACTTGATATTGATGAGTAAAAATAATATGTTTGAAAGCTTAAGCTTTGGGGGATTTTTTTGGTAGTTTTTCTTTCTTCATTTATTAACTCTTCTATTTTGTTTACATAACACTGACTCTTTATGTCAGTCTTTTGGAATTTGATTTTTATTCTCATTTTACTTATATTGTTATGGATAAGCCCCCAAAATAGACCATTCCTTGGCTTATTTCAGTTCGTATATCTTTTTTTTTACAATTACAATTATTTTTCTGAACATAATGTGTAGTATTTATTATGAAGGTTTTCTTTTTTTATAATAATTGCTTTTCATTTGACAAAATACATACAAATATAGTTTTAAACATTCACCCTTGCAAGAAAAAAACCCTTGTGTTCTAAATTTTTCTCCCCCACTCTTAATCTCTCTTCTTCCCTAGACAGCAAGTAATTCAATGCCGGTTAAACATATGCATTTCTTCTCAACATATTTCCATGTTTATTACACTGCACAAGAAAATCAGACCAATAGGGAAAAATAAGAAAAAAATCCAATGACAATAAACAATGACAATAAAAAGTGGAAATACTATGTTGTGATCCATATTTAGTCCCCATAATCCTCTCTCTGAATGTAAATGGCTGGCTCTATCACAAGTCTCATTGTTGAAAAGAGCCAAATCCATCACAGTTGATCATCACATGGTATCTGTTTCAAGGTACATTATTCTATTGATTCTATGCACTTCACACTATATCAGATCGTGGAAATCTCTCCAGGCCTTTCTGAAATCAACCTGCTGATCATTTCTTATAGAACAATAATATTCCATTACTTCATATACCATAATTTATTCAGCCCCTCTCCAACTGGTGGGCATCTACTCAGTTTCCAGTTCTCTGCCACTACAAAAAGAACTATTAAATATTTTTATGCATGTGGGTGTTTTTCTCTTCTTTATGATCTCTTTGGGATACAGTAGATCCACTGCTGGATGCACAGTTTGATAGCTTTTTCCTCATAGTTCCAAATTGCTCTTCAGAATGGTTGGATCAGTTTACAATTCCACCAAAGATATATTAGTGTCCAGTTTTCCCACTTCCCTTCCAACATAAATCATTACCTTTTCCTGTTATCTTAGCCAATCTGTGAGATGTGAAGTGGTACTGCAGAGTTGTCTTAATTTGGATTTCTCTAATCAATACTGATTTAGAGCATTTTTTTCATATGGCTAAAATTGGTTTTAATTTCTTCTGAAAATTCTTTATTCATATTCTTGGACAATGTGCCAATTGAAGAATGGCTTGTAGCTAGGACCTTACATTCAGAGAAACACAACAAAAAGTCTTTTTAACGTAATTTTTAAAAACCAATTCTTGGCCTTCCTCTATGATTTCAATGTTTCATTTCTGTTCTTAAAATATTAGATTATGTATAAAATGACCCTTTCAGACTCATTGTAAGTGGTTTCCAATTAAAATAGATTGCAGAGAGTTTGAATTTTTTTAACAAATCTATGATATGAAATAAATACTTTCAACACATTATTTTATCCATATGTGGAGAAATGAACATACTGAAATGTATTTTTATTTTATTCAGCCTTGAGAACAATTTTCGTTCTTACTTAGAAGGAGAAGTCCAAAAATGAGATGGAGCTCAATGTGAAATGAATGACATTGTGCCTGTCAATAGGAGACAAAAATGTGATCAATCTGAAATATAGCATGATTTTACTGTCATTCACAGATGCAGAGCAGTGCCTGCAATGCCTCGAAGATCAATATCCTAATAGGGAAAGAGATCATTGCCTCCCCAGGACTAGGACGTTCCTGGCCTATGAGGAACTTCTGGGAATGACTCTGGCCAGTGCAGCCATCTGCTTCTCCCTCCTCACTGTGCTGGTCCTGGGGGTCTTTGTGAAGCACAGGGACACCCCTATAGTCAAAGCCAATAACCGCAGTCTCAGCTACACTCTGCTGGTCTCCCTTACCCTCTGCTTCCTCTGCTCCTTGCTCTTCATCGGCCATCCTACCACAGCCACCTGCCTGCTGCGCCAAACCACATTCGCAGTTGTCTTCACAGTGGCCGTTTCCTCCATTTTGGCTAAAACCATCACTGTGGTTCTGGCCTTCAGGGCCACCAGACCAGGGAGCAGGCTCCGGAGCTGGCTGGGATCCGCAGCATCTTACTCTCTCATTTTCACCTGCACCCTCATCCAAATGTGTCTCTGTGGCATCTGGCTTGGAACATCCCCCCCGTTCTTGGAGATGGACATCCACTCTGAGCCTGGCTCCATTATCATCCAGTGCAATGAGGGCTCCCTCCTCATCTTCTACTGTGTCCTGGGCTACATGGCCTTGCTGGCCTTGGCGAGCTTCACCGTGGCTTTCCTGGCCAGGAACCTGCCAGACACTTTCAATGAAGCCAAGTTCCTGACCTTCAGCATGCTTGTGTTCTGCAGCGTCTGGATCTCCTTCCTCCCCTCGTACCAGAGCTCCAAAGGCAAGGCCATCGTTGCCTTGGAAGTGTTTGCCATCTTGACCTCCAGTGCCGGGATTCTCACTTGCATCTTTGTTCCCAAGTGCTTTGTGATCCTTCTAAGATCAGACCAAAATACTCTGGGGATACTTAAAAAGAAAGCTAATCCCTGAGAAGACAGGTGTTCTCAAGCTCATCAGATACAGTCAAGGAAGACTTTTGATCGGATAGTCATAATAAAATGTTAAATGCATCTGATTCATTTGCCTCTGTTTCTTGTAATATTCTTCATTGTTTTTTATTTGAATATTATAGCATTTTGAAAGCATCCTGATTTAAGAATAGAAGTAGAATCGATCACTTGTTGTTTTGAATTAGTTTACAGATAGTAGACAATATGTGAATGACATTTTTAAACATTGGTGGAAAATAATTGTGGAATTTAAGTAAATGACTATCTGGTTTCCAATTCTAATCTTTAATAAGTCCATCCAGCATTCTGGATCACTGATTTGTTACTTGGAATATTAGAAATTTAATTTTCCCTCAGCTTGCTTGAATTATATCATTAACAATTAGTTTTGAGCTTATTGAACATAGCTTTAAGAGAAGATTTATGGGAGAATCTAATTAATTTGCTGAAGAGGATAGTTTTAACCAGTGAATATGTATTAGAAGTCATTAGTCTCTCACTTTTCCATCAATTATATCATTGTAGAGTGATCATTGGATTGAGAAATCTGTTCCAAAGCTTTATTATTTCCATCAAATACATCTTGTAACAATACCTTGGCCATATAAATAAGTGATTGCCATGGTATAATAAAAATGAGAAAATAATAATGCAGGAGTAAAAATATTCTTTTCTTTCTTCAAGGAAACTACTTCAATTAGAGTATTTAAATGGTTATATTATTTATTCATTGCATCTCCATTATTGCAACCTATCACTTCTTTAGTTTTTCTGAGATCTTTGAATGTACTCCCTGGGTTTAGATATTTCAAAGGGAAATTGATGGCTGAAATTCTGTGACGTTCTCTTTTAAAAAAGATACCACTATAACTCCCAACAACAGGGTATAGAATGTGGTATTTTTTTTTTGAGAACGCACTAATATTTCTGCAATAAAGAAAAGATTTCCAAAAACTCCCCTGCCCAGATCTTTGTTCTTTCTTTTCTTTCTTTTTTAAAATGAATATTCCATCCAAAAGCAATAGGAGATTCCCCAGGTTGATAATAGAGAAATTTACAAGTCAGTGCTCTTCCAAAAATAATAAAAAAGAAAAGTAAAAATCTGAAGAGAGGAAGGACAAAAATTCAAGAACTGATTCCTAGGCGATTTTAGAAACTGTGTCTGAACCTAGTGTCTCCAACCTGGCAGTCCAGACATTCTCAGAGTTTCTGGCTCTCCTCTCCTCTCATTCCCAAATATGCCATAAAACTACAATTCCTTTGCCTTCTATACATTTACAAAATTTGGAATTCAGTCCTTTTGTTCATTTCTTGACAGGAAATGAGTGTCATCTTACTCCCAGACCAAGTGGAAGATATGTCTTGCCATGAACTCCTGTTTCTCCAGTTGCAAATTCTCTTTTCGAGGCCAGAAATTTCTCTGTCCCCATTTGCCTGGGAAAAACTTAATTGTTTTAATTTCAGAAGCAGGCTCATGCGATTTCCCATCCCTGTGTCAATGAGTTAAATTTAACAAACCAAGGTCTTCCTGAGGATCAAGAAGAGGACAAAATGTATCTATCACTTTTTGTAGATGATGTAATTTTTTTTCCTAGGAAACTCTAAAAAGTCAACTTTAAAACAAGTGGAATGATGAGTCATTTGAGCAAAATGTCAGGATAGGAGATAAATTTATACAAATCATTAATTTTTCTGTTTGTTAATCACCAAATGATGTAAGAAGCCCTAGAAAGACAAATTTCTGGTAATAACATTATAGACAGTACAAAATATTTGAGAGTCTGAGGAAACTCTTCCCACAAATACAGAAAGATTTAAGTAACTGGATAAATGTTAATTGATCATGATTAGACCAACCAATATAATTCAGTGAAGAGAATACTTTATTTATTCTGTGATATTACCAGTGTGTGAAATAAACTTTGGTAGTTTGATTGATATGGGAGTAAATAAGTAAAGGCCACACTAGGAAAGTCAGTTTAGAGATTACCAAATATTCAAATATCTAATACTATTTAAACTCAGTTCATCTGAAGAAATATCTGATCTGGAATATGAAGGGAAATGTGGGAGAAAATATCAAGAAAAAAGAGAAGAAAAGAAATTCACAAACCTCAACTACATATTATCAACTGCAGCCATTGCAATCATTTGACATTTGTTAAAAATAAAAATGTAAATCAATGACAGGGAAATGGAGAACCAAATTCTTTTGAACTTGGTAAGACTCAGCTTTCGAGAGTTGAATATAAAGAATCTTGAACCCTCCAGAATTGATACTTTCTAATTATGGATCAGGAAAAGACTTTTGCTAGTCTCTAGGACCATACATATATCAATTGTTCCAGAAATCAATTGAAATTATTCATTAGACAGTCAAATATTAAAGCATAAGCTTAAAAAATCAGTATACACAATGTAAAGATGGAACTCACTGGAATAGATGCTGTTATAGAGCAATATTGTAGGCGAAAAGAAAAGTACATGAGAGAGAAGAAGATGGATGGACAGTATAATGGAGACAAAGAAGAACTTGAGCATTCCTTGAGAGATAATGGAAGAGGGAAGGAGTTAGTGTATTGTGGTCTGAGTCAAGAATGAGAAACAACTTTATAACAATAACAATATCCACCACAATAGCAATAGAATCATGGACAAAGTAATTGAATAAACTTTTAACAAGTTTCTTACGACAAGGTCCCCTCAACTAGTTACCTTTACAAGTGGATCCTGCATTGTGGGATTTTGTTGTTGTTGTTGTTGTCCTTTTCTTGCTGGTGGGATTTTTTTTCTGTTTGGACGGGGGGTGGGGTGGGGGTGGCCTTTGGTTTTATTTTTGCAAGGCCAATTGAGGTTAAATGACTTTTCTAGGGTCATACAATTAGAAAATGTCTGAGGTCATGTTCAAATTTAGGCATATGAATTTCCCTTGTTCAAGGATTATGGTGGCCCCTTGCTGTATTTTTATTATTGTATTTTATTAGTAGAAGAAATGACAATTTATACATGAGGAGGTAGGGAGGCTTAGGGAGCCTACCTCATCAGCTCCTTTTCCTGTTCATTTTAGGTACCATGGAGTTGAAACTACTACTGAGTCATGTCGCTATTTATCCTGATTTGTCCATGGAGTAGTGTAGGGAGTAAGATTGGGAGATGCAGTTAAGTTGTCATGTTGGAAAGTTTCCCTTTATTTGCAAGCCAGTTGTTGTTAAGTGACTTGCCAGAGAAACACAGCTAGGTAGTGGTAAATGTCTGAAACAGGTTGGAACTCAGATCCTTGTGAGTCCAAGAGCTGTGCTCTATCCACTGTACCATTTAGCTGTCTCCTAAAGTGAATTCTATTATAATTCTCTAGAACAATTCATCACAATATTATATAAAGCATTTGAAAAAAAGGATTAAAAAGTAGCTATAAAAATGTGTTTTATGACCCAAATATAATAAAGATTACAATACTACATAAACTAATCTATTTATTTAGCCCTATATCAATCAGAGTCCATTAAAAACTAATTTAATGACCTAGAAAAAATAACAACAAAGTTCAAATGGAAAAACAAAAGGTCAAGAATTTCAAGGGAATTAATGAAAAAAACATCAAATGAAGGTGGCCTAGCTGTACCAGATCCAAAATTATATTATAAAGCAGTGGTTACCAAAACCATTTGGTAGTGGCTGAGAAATAGACCAGTTGATCAGTGGAATAGGTTAGGTTCAGTGGAATAGGTTAGGTGTAAAGGACAAAAGAACCAATAACTTTAATAATCGAGTATTTGACAAATCCAAAGACCCAGGTTTTGGGATAAGGACTCACTGTTTGACAAAAATTGCTGGGAAAATTGGAAATTAGTATGGCAGAAACCAGGCATTGACCCACACTTAACACCGTATACCAAGATAAGATCAAAATGGGTTCATGACCTAGGCATAAAGAATGGGATTATAAATAAATTGGAAGAGCATAGGATAGTTTACCTCTCAGACCTATGGAAGAGGAAAGAATTTATAACCAAAGAAGAACTAGACATCATTATTGATCACAAAAGAGAAAAAATTGATTATATCAAATTGAAAAGTTTATTACAAACCAAACTAATGCAGACAAGATTAGAAGGGTATTAATAAATTGGGAAAACATTTTTACAGGCAAAGGTTCTGATAAAGGCCTCATTTCCAAACTATATAGGGAATTGACTCTAATTTATAAGAAATCAAGCCATTCCCGAATTGATAAATGGTCAAAGGATAGAAACAGACAATTCTCAGACATAGAAATTGAAACTATTTCTAGCCATATGAAAAGATGCTCCAAGTCATTATTAATCAGAGAAATGCAAATTAAGATGACTCTCAGAAACCACTACATACCTGTCAGATTGGCTAGAATGACAGGGAAAGATAATGCAGAATGTTGGAAGGGATTTGGGAAAACTGGGACACTGATACATTGTTGGTGGAATTGTGAATACATCCAAGCATTCTGGAGAGCAATTTGGAACTATACTCAAAAAGTTATCAAACCATGCATCTCGCAGTGTTACTACTGGGCTTATATCCCAAAGAGATTTTAAATAAGGGAAAGGGATCTGTATGTGTCAAAATGTTTGTGGCAGCCCTCTTTGTAGGGAACTGGACATCCACTGGAAACTGAGTGGATGTCCATCAATTGGAGAATGACTGAATAAATTGTGGTATATGAATATTATGGAATATTATTGTTCGGTAAGAAATGACCAGCAGGATGAATACAGAGAGGATTGGCGAGACTTACATGAACTGATGCTGAATGAAATGAGCAGGACCAGAAGATAATTATATACTTCAACAACAATACCATATGATTATCAATTCTGATGGATGTGGCCCTCTTCAGCTATGATATGAACCAAATCAGTTCCAATAGGGCAGTTATGAACTGAACCAACTACAGCCAGAGAAAAAACTCTGGGAGATGACTATGAACTACTATATAGAATTCCCAATCCTCTATTTTGGTCTACCTGATAGTTCAAAGGCTAATTGTACACTATTTCAAAGTCTGACTCTTTTTATACTGCAAAATAACTGTTTGGACATGTATACATATATTGTTTTTGACTTATATATATATATTGAACATGTAGTGGTCAACCTGCCATCTGGGAGAAGGGGTGGGGGAAAGGAGAGAAAAAATTGGAACAAAATGTTTTGCAATTATCAATGCTGAAAAACTACCTATGCATATATCTTGTAAATAAAAAGCTATTAAGAAAAAAGAAAAAGAAATGAGCAGGACCAGGAGATCATTATATACTTCAACAACAATACTATATGATGATCCATTCTGATAGACGTGGCCATCTTCAGGAAAGAGATGGATCACATCAGTTCCAATAGAGCAGTAATGTATTGAACCAGCTACACCCAGCAAAAGAACTTTGGGAGATGACTATGAACCACCACATAGAATTCCCAATTCCTCTATTTTTGTCTGCCTGCATTTTCGATTTCCTTCACAGGTTATTGTACACTATTTCAAAGTCCGATTCTTTTTGTACAGCAAAATTACTGTTTAGACATGTATACATTATATTTAATTTATACTTTAACATATTTAACATGCACTCATCAACTGCCATCTGGGGGAGGGGATGGGGAGAAGGGGAAAAATTGGAACAAAA